>NC_090757.1:3429249-3446749 GCF_036898095.1 Palaemon carinicauda
AAAATTTTACTAATTCTTCTTTAGCCTCTTCATTTGATAATTTATTTCCTCTCTCTCCATATAATTGTATTGCCTTGCTTTTTATTTCTTTGCTATTTCTTAATTTGTTTATGTTTTCGAAGGAAAAGGGCCAGAAAATATTTCAAGAAATACAGGGTCAACGTTATCCTAGATTTGGCTCCAGAGAAACCATTTATCAAATCCATCTTCAAGAAACTAATATTGATTCTCGCTCCTTCCTGACGACCTGCAGGAAACATTCTGGATTACATTGATTTTCATATCTTTTAAGATTCCCAGGATACTGAAAGTCTTCGAGCCTCCCTCATTAGAGCAACGAGGGAGACTCGAAGACTTTCAGTATCCTGGGAATCTTAAAAGATAGGAAAATCAATGTAATCCAGAATGTTTCCTGCAGGTCGTCGGAAGGAGCGAGAATCAATATTGGTTTCTTGAAGATGGAGTTGATAAATGGTTGTTGGTGAAGACTTTCGGTTCCGAGAGATTTTCACAGTCTTGAGAAGCGTGGGAATTTTAAAAATTGAAAAATCGGAGAAATATCCCAACCTAGGGTATATAAAGATAGGGATTCGGTTGGCACGTTCATTGAGAACTGCAGGTAAGTCTTACAAGGTCCTTTGTGCATAAGGTAAGTTTGGCGGACCTAGTTCTCAATCAGAAGCAACGATGCCTAACACTCTGAAGAGGAAAGCTCAGGATGGTGAGGAAAGAAGAGGGAACTCCCCGAAGAAGAAACGACATGGGGGCGAGAAGAAAGGAGGAGAAAGAATGGCTAAAGCTGGTACGAAGAGAAAAAGGATGGATGAACAGTCAGGGATGTCCCCAAAGAAGGTGAAGCTGGAACCCGCAAGTGACCCCCACAGAAGGCTGAAGCGCAGTGACATCAGGACAGGAAGACTCCTTGGAGAAGGATCCTACGGAAGGGCCTTCAGATGCAGGATCAGGTTCAAGACAGTTTGGATAGATGGTGTGCTGAAGGTCTTGAAGGATAATAGACCGGCACAAAGAGCAGCTTTCTTCAGAGAAGCGGAATGTTTAGAGAAGCTTGCTGGAATTGAAGGAGTTCCTGTTTTGTATGGACGGCGGGACACGAAGACTGATGTAGCCATTGCCATGTCTTACAATGGCGGCTACACTCTGGCTCAGTTTATGCGTAAATACGCAGAGGATGTGCACAGGATTTTTGGTGTGCTGGCTAAGGTGGCTGACATTCTTGGGGACATCCATAGGATAGGCCTTGGTCATAATGATTTGCATGCTGGCAATGTGATGATCGAAGAGAGTGTGTGCCCGCAAGACCTGGTGGCCACTATAATTGATTATGGCTTTTGCTTGCCCTTCGGAACGAGATTGTTTCCACGACCGATTAAGGATTTCGAGTCATATCATTATGACCCAGTTCTGAGTAAGGATTGCCGACGAACAAGCCCAGAGACGGACATCTTCTCGTTTGGCAAGCTGATGGAGAAGATACCTGGATACGGACAAAACCAGGTTCTGAAGAACCTGGTCAGCAGGAGCTTGTCTAGGGACGTAAAGCGGCGGCCATCTCTGGAGGAATTGAGCAGGACTCTGAGGATGTTAGAAAATGGACAGAAGGTGGGTAAGACCAGTAACAGATTTGTTCAGTTTGTTTGTAATCTTTGGTATAAGGTAGTGGACTGTTACTACGGTCTGTAGGGGGAATATTTAGTTTGGGTTTAATTTCAAGTAGCAATTTTATTTGTGAGGAATTTTCTTAGCTTATTAATTTCCTGTGAAATTAATAATCTAGGAATAACACTTTTGAAAGGGGAGAAGTCTGACTTCTCCGGGGGTTTTTCCCTCCCAATACTGGCTCCCTTGTCGTGGGGGGAGGGCTTACGAGTCAGCAACCACTGGCTCAACCAAATGCCAGTACTTCCTTTTTTTTTCATGACTACTTTTTTTCTGATTGCCTTTATCATAAGCTTTCTTGTGCTTTGCTGTCCTGTGTGGTGCATTCATTTTCTAGTTAATATCTTACTTTGCCTTTACATTGACATTATCATCATTACAAGCTAAGCTACAATCCTGATTAGAAAAGCATGATGCTATAAGCCCTGGGGTCTAACAGATTGAAATAGCCTAGTGAGGAAGGGAAATAAGCAAATAATTAAACTAAAGAGAAGTAATGAAAGAACAATATAAAATATCTTATCAACAACAACTTTTATACATAAACTATGAAACGAGACATATCAGCCCGTTCTTAAACGAGGCCTTTAAAAAGTTCAAGACATTCACTGTAATTTAATTTAAACGTTGTGTGAAGAAATATAAAACTACACGAGTTTACCTTACGTTTTCCTAAAATACGTTTTCTATTAAAAAGTTCTTGGCTTAGTTTTCTTTGCTGCTGGAGTTTCGTGGATAACTTAATCTAAGTGAAGACGTCTGCCTTCCCAATGAGGCGACTTAGCTTTTATCTACATGTTGATCAGTGTATTAATTTCTTACCCTGATGATTAAATTACGATACAAATACAAATTCATGACATGGTTAGGTCATCTTGTACCTTCATGCAATAAATAATATATAATATTAAAGGCAAATTAAATTCGCTAAAGTTATTCACACTTTCCATAGTTGATATTTTACTTTGCTTTATATTATTGTTATCATTATTACTAGCTAAGCTATAACCCTGATTAGGGCTCCAACATATCAAAATGGCATAGTAAGGAAAGGAAATAAGTAATTAAAAACTATGATAAGTAATGAATAAATAATATAAAATATCTCAAGACCAGCGACAACTTTTATACATAAACTATCAAACGAGACTTATATCGGCCTGTTCAACATGAAAAAAATTTCTGAAAGTTTGAATTCCTGAAATTCCACCAAAGTAAACGACCTGATTAGGAAATATCATTCCGCAATCTAGTCACAGCTGAAATTTAACTACCAGAATACTGTGTAGTATTGAGGCTTATAACGGAGAAGGCGAGACTGCTAAAAGTAACTGTATGCCTATAACTACTCACAGAATGGTACAGTCTGAAAAGATCGGAATGCAAAAGCATGGTCAGAGCTATGAAAAATCTTAAGCAACATGCTTAATGAACTAACTGAACGACGATCCTAGAGATCAATGTCCAGATCAGAAATAATAAATTTATTAGACCAACTTAAGATGAGAATATTCATAACATCTAAAACGGAAATTGTGTCTCATGCAGAACTTGATAATAGTGCTAAGAGAATATATAACTGAAATGGAAGGTGAAAATGTTCTCCCAAAGGGGTCCCATTCTTCAGCTTGTCAGACATTCACTAGAGATGTCTACAAGTTTTCCTTTAAACATATAACCTGTTTTTGATTTCCCAAAGGAAAACAGCGTTATTGCTAAATGTTAAATACACAATTTCTATAACTTAGAATTTATATTTCTAAACAGCTTCAAAATGACTTTTGTTAAAATTCCAAAATATTGAAGTTGGTAACATTCAGTCCTACAATAGAAATAAGAAACTAGAACGTTATTCTTTTCTGTGTTGTTTCGACAGTTTACCATTCATTTAATTCTTAAATTAGATCTTATGAAAAAAAATAGTTGTAACTAAGATAACACACACACACACACATATATATATATATATATATATATATATATGCCATGTATATACTGTATTATTAATTTCGTACATGATACCAATCTCTCAGGATATGATTAATTCTATTCGTCCAAGGATAAATCGTATTTTTTCTCTCGTGTCCATATACAAAGATGCACCAACGTATACTTTTAAAGAATCTTGTTCAGGTTGGATAGATTATCTCTCTCTCTCTCTCTCTCTCTCTCTCTCTCTCTCTCTCTCAAACAGAATTCCTTTCTTATTTCATTGCTTGTTTGAGGTCCAGAAAAAAAAAACATATAGCTCATTGTAAGACTTGTCCACTTTTGCATTTAAATATTATACAGATGCACTACGCTCTCTCTCTCTCTCTCTCTCTCTCTCTCTCTCTCTCTCTCTCGAGAGAGAGAGAGAGAGAGAGAGAGAGAGAGAGAGAGAGAGAGAGAGAGAGAGAGAGAGAACACGATCTCAATGTAAATACACAAAACAAACACTAAAGTTAATCTAGCGTATAAAAACAGTCGTTAAGGAACAATATATTTACTCGGCTGCGAGAGCTTCCGAATTCTTGGCACTAAGGAACGATGTGGCACTTGGTGGCACCAGCATGTCTCTCTTCCTCAGTGGCAAGAATGAGAAATATTCTCTCCCCCGGTTCATCTCATTCCGTTAAATGCCGCGCACCTCTATTGGCCTTGGGGTTAATGTGGATGAGAACTGGGAAGGAAATGCACTTTTCAAAAAAATTTAGGTAATGCACTTTTCAAAAAATTTTAAGTAATGCACTTTTCGAAAATTTTAGGTTATGCACTTATAAAACGTTTTAGGTAATGCACTTTTCAAAAATTTTAGGTTGAGATGTGCATGATAATAAATATCCAGAAATTAAGATTCTCGATTTATTAGTTTGTTGATGGGAACTATGATAGGAATGTTAAATTATAAAGATTTAGGTAATAAAATAGTGCAATATTCTGCACTCAATATTTTAGTTTATACAAAGCTAAGTCCTTCAAAAAGAAGGCATTTTTGTTACCCCATACGAATGGTAAAAAGGCACGCTAATAGACGATGATGATGATGATGACATAAAAAGGTTATTGTTTAAGATGATTCACCTCAACGATTTAAGTACGTTACTATTATTATTATTATTATTATTATTATTATTATTATTATTATTACTTGCTAAGCTACTAGCTACAACCCTAGTTGGAAAAGCAGGATATTATGGCCAAGGGCCCCACAGGAAAAATAGCCCTGTGAGGAAAGGAAAGAAAAATAAACTACAAGAGAAAGTTAGGAACATAAATAACGTTAAAATGAATCTTTCATAGATAAACTATAAAAACTTCAAAATAACAAGAGGAAGAGAAACAAGATCGAATAGTGTGCCCGAGTGTATCCTCAAGCAGACATCTCTAACCCAAGAAAGTGGAAATCATTTGAATACAATAAAAAAAAAAAAATAATAATAATAATAATAATAATAATAATAATAATAATAAAAAGGGATGCAAATTTGGAAATATGAAGATCAAAGAAAAATTACAAGCTAACTTGGTAAAAAAAAAAAAAAAATACAGATATAAAGGCGCTGAATATACATCACAGATAAATACAACTAATAGAAAACATTGTGTGGAGGTAACACACAAAACTGTCAACTTGTTCTTCCTGGATAGCCCCTTATCTATAAGAGAGCACATGACCAACGCATAGTTATAAGTCTTGCCTGAATAATTATCCTGGGAGAATGCATTGAGTTATCTCTTAAGACCACGATGCAAAAAGGCACTCGAATGAATGGACAGCGAGAATTTCATACTCTCTCTCTCTCTCTCTCTCTCTCTCTCTCTCTCTCTCTCTCTTTTTTAGCGTGTGGTGGTAATTCCCATTGTAATCAATGCGATTGTTTCCAGATGTGGCTTTTAAGTTTTCAGTCGACAATAGGATGGTGTATAACTGAAGCTGTGTGGTTTGAGTTTTAATTGGGGACACTGTAATCACCTATAAAGTGTTGTCCATTTAACTACAAAACTGGTCTTTCCGGTCTTCCCGGTCTTCCCGTGTTGGTCTTTCTTTTACCAAGTCCCAAAGAAGAATTTGTCCCTGTTCCGTTTCTTCCCATTGCTCGATAGAGACCGAGTTATTATTGATGCAATCTTGCTAGATCGAAGTTTAATACCACTAATATGTTCTGGATATTTTTCCTCTCTGCTATTCATTCGTAATTGTCGGAATTGTGTACATAGGTTTTGCTTAGTGCATGTTTAGACATGGTTGCGTAATATATCACACATATAGATCTCCAGCATGTGTGTGTGATATATTACACAGCCATGTCTAACTAAACATGCACTTAGAAAACCCCATGTACACTATTCCAACCATTTTTCTCTTAATACTGGAATGTTCATTTTCTTCGTTAAATTATTTTTTTTTCTATTCTTGGATATAAACGCATCTCAATTCTAAGCACACTATAGTCACTTGATTTTAATTTTTTCAACACTGTTTCATCATTAACTATATCAACTTTTCACAGAGAATAAAATCAAATCTATTTCGGTTTTCTTTTCTTGAATGGGGCTTCTCCCTGTCCATTTTCTTTGATTATTCATGTGAATAAAATTCAATAATTATTAGATTTTTTATTAAAATTTACAACCATATCTCACATGATGTTACTTGTGGCAACTCTGAATTTGCCTACAGCTGATTTCCCTCTCATTTATTGGCCTACTTTACATGAAAATCACCGTAAACAAATGCAAATAGAATCTTTCTATTTTAAGATATATCCAGATCATCATACAAAGTTTCTTTCTTCCTTTGTATTGGATATTGTTGGTGATACGTTTGAAATATCTTCATTTGATACCTTTTATTTAATTCGATAATCAATCCTGGAATTCTATTACTGATACTACATAATTCCTTTCTTACTTACACGATTTCTATTAATATGAAAACACTAGACAGGGTCCTGACATTGTCCGTTGTGAGGTTTAGTTTCCAAAAGTGGCCTATTTATTACACAAACACACACACACACACACACATATATATATATATATATATATACGTGTGTGTGTGTGTATAAATATATATGTATATATATAAATATATACTTATATGTGTTTTTGTGTGTACATGCATATGATTATTTATATATATATATATATATATGTGTGTATGTATGTATATATACATATACACATATATATATAAATAATCATATGCATGAACACACAAACACACACACATATATATATATATATATATATGTATATATATACAGTATATATACAGTATATATATATATATATATATGTGTGTGTGTGTGTGTGTGTGTTTGTGTATGCGTGTGTGTTTTTGTCAGCTATAGGAAGCTGACAATGTTTCAAAAATGCATTATATATAATCAATTGTAAAATGTTAGCAAAACCGTGATATGTGTCACATGTATATAGAGTCCCACAAGATTGTGCAGAACGAATTCAGGGGAGTTTCTTTAGATACCTATGGAATGGAAGCTGTGAACCAATTGCAAGAAATACCGTATTCTTACCAAGGGTAGAAGGAGGGCTAGGAATGATGGATATTCTGTATAAATCGAAAGCAATTATGTTCAGAACTTTCTTATGATTAAGTGTTATGGTTTTGAAATTATGTATTTCTATATTAAAATAAAATTTAGTGTGTTAATGGAAGCTGAAAAAATATAGACATTGTACTTGATGCTTTAAGGAAAGTATATCGTTTAAAGAATTATCCTAAGGTGTCTGTTGAAGAAATATACTGTTTACTTATGAACTGTAAAGACTATTAACAAAAGATAGAGTTATTGTACCCACTTTTTAATTGGACTCAGATTTGGAAGTATGTAAGTAATAAGTATATTGATAAGAAGAGCAGAGATACAGTTTATCAATATCCTCATGAAATACTTAATACCAAAGATAGGCTGCATAATTATGATGAAAATCTCGAATGAAGATACTGTAAATGTCTCTTTTGTGGTTATATTGAAGATAATATATATCATCATCTCCTCCAACTCCTATTGACGCAAAGGGCCTCGGTTAGAGTTCGCCAGTCATCTCTATCTTGAGCTTATAATTCAATACTTATCCACTCATCATCTCCCACTTCACGATTCATAGTCCTCAGCCATGTAGGCCTGGGTCTTTCAACTCTTCTAGTGCCTTGTGGAGCCCATTTAACTGTTTGGTGAACTAATTGTTTTTAAGGAGTGCTAAGAGCTTGCCCAAACCATCTCCATCTACTTCCCAACATGATCTCATGCAGATATGGTACTTGAGTAATCTCTCTCATAGTTTAAGTTCTAATCTTGTCCTGCCATTTAACTCACAGTATTGTGCTGAGGGTTTTGTTTTCAAATCTACTGATCTCTCTCTCTCTCTCTCTCTCTCTCTCTCTCTCTCTCTCTCTCTCAATTGCAAAGTTAGCAGGAAATTATCATATTCGTAATGCAAAGTTATTGCCAATTTCGAAGGAAAAGGGCCAGAAAATATTTCAAGAAATACAGGGTCAACGTTATCCTAGATTTGGCTCCAGAGAAACCATTTATCAAATCCATCTTCAAGAAACTAATATTGATTCTCGCTCCTTCCTGACGACCTGCAGGAAACATTCTGGATTACATTGATTTTCCTATCTTTTAAGATTCCCAGGATACTGAAAGTCTTCGAGTCTCCCTCATTAGAGCAATGAGGGAGACTCGAAGACTTTCAGTATCCTGGGAATCTTAAAAGATAGGAAAATCAATGTAATCCAGAATGTTTCCTGCAGGTCGTCAGGAAGGAGCGAGAATCAATATTGGTTTCTTGAAGAAGGAGTTGATAAATGGTTGTTGGTGAAGACTTTCAGTTCCGAGAGATTTTCACAGTCTTGAGAAGCGTGGGAATTTTAAAAATTGAAAAATCAGAGAAATATCCCAACCTAGGGTATATAAAGATAGGGATTCGGTTGGCACGTTCATTGAGAACTGCAGGTAAGTCTTAGAAGGTCCTTTGTGCATAAGGTAAGTTTGGCGGACCTAGTTCTCAATCAGAAGCAACGATGCCTAACACTCTGAAGAGGAAAGCTCAGGATGGTGAGGAAAGAAGAGGGAACTCCCGAAGAAGAAACGACATGGGGAGAGAAGAAAGGAGGAGAAAGAATGGCTAAAGCTGGTACGAAGAGAAAAGGATGATGAACAGTCAGGGATGTCCCCAAAGAAGGTGAAGCTGGAACCCGCAAGTGACCCCCACAGAAGGCTGAAGCGCAGTGATATCAGGACAGGAAGACTCCTTGGAGAAGGATCCTACGGAAGGGCCTTCAGATGCAGGATCAGGTTCAAGACAGTTTGGATAGATTGGTGTGCTGAAGGTCTTGAAGGGATAATAGACCGGCACAAAGAGCAGCTTTCTTCAGAGAAGCGGAATGTTTAGAGAAGCTTGCTGGAATTGAAGGAGTTCCTGTTTTGTATGGACGGCGGGACACGAAGACTGATGTAGCCATTGCCATGTCTTACAATGGCGGCTACACTCTGGCTCAGTTTATGCGTAAATACGCACAGGATGTGCACAGGATTTTTGGATGTGCTGGCTAAGGTGGCTGACATTCTTGGGGACATCCATAGGATAGGCCTTGGTCATAATGACTTGCATGCTGGCAATGTGATGATCGAAGAGAGTAAGTGCCCGCAAGACCTGGTGGCCACTATAATTGATTATGGCTTTTGCTTGCCCTTCGGAACGAGATTGTTTCCACGACCGATTAAGGATTTCGAGGTCATATCATTATGACCCAGTTCTGAGTAAGGATTGCCGACGAACAAGCCCAGAGACGGACATCTTCTCGTTTGGCAAGCTCATGGAGAAGATACCTGGATACGGACAAAACCAGGTTCTGAAGAACCTGGTCAGCAGGAGCTTGTCTAGGGACGTAAAGCGGCGGCCATCTCTGCAGGAATTGAGCAGGACCCTGAGGATGTTAGAAAATGGACAGAAGGTGGGTAAGACCAGTAACAGGTTTGTTCAGTTTGTTTGTAATCTTTGGTATAAGGTAGTGGACTGTTACTACGGTCTGTAGGGGGAATATTTAGTTTGGGCTTTATTTCAAGTAGCAATTTTATTTGTGAGGAATTTTCTTAGCTTATTAATTTCATGTGAAATTAATAATCTAGGAATAACACTTTTGAAAGGGGAGAAGTCTGACTTCTCCGGGGGTTTTTTCCCTCCCAATACTGGCTCCCTTGTCGTGGGGGGAGGGCTTACGAGTCAGCAACCACTGGCTCAACCAAATGCCGAGTACTTCTTTTCTTTTTCATGACTACTTTTTTCTGATTACCTTTATCATAAGCTTTCTTGTGCTTTGCTGTCCTGTGTGGTGCATTCATTTTCTAGTTAATATTTTACTTTGCCTTTACATTGATATTATCATCATTACAAGCTAAGCTACAATCCTGATTAGAAAAGCATGATGCTATAAGCCCTGGGGTCTAACAGATTAGAAATAGCCTAGTGAGGAATGGAAATAAGCAAATAAATAAACTAAAGAGAAGTAATGATATGAACAATATAAAATATCTTTATCAACAACAACTTTTATACATAAACTATGAAACGAGACATATCAGCCCGTTCTTAAACGAGGCCTTTAAAAAGTTAAAGGACATTCACTGTAATTCAATTTAAACGTTGTGTGAAGAAATATAGAACTACACGAGTTTACCTTACGTTTTTCTAAAATACGTTTTCTATAAAAAAATTCTTGGCTTAGTTTTCTTTGATGCTGGAGTATCATGGATAACTTAATCTAAGTGAAGACGTCTGCCTTCCCAATGAGGCGAATTAGCTTTCATCTGCATGTTGATCAGTATATTAATTTCTTACCCTGATGATTAAATTAGGATACAAATACAAATTCATGACATGGTTAGGTCATCTTGTACCTTGATGCAATAAATAATATATAAAATGAAAGGCAAATTAAATTCGCTAAAGTTATTCACACTTTCCATAGTTGATATTTTACTTTGCTTTATATTATTGTTATCATTATTACTAGCTAAGCTATAACCCTGATCAAAAAAGCATTATGCTATAAGTCCATGGCTCCAACATATCAAAATAGCATAGTAAGGAAAGGAGATAAGTAATTAAAAACTATGATAAGTAATGAATAAATAACAAAATATCTCAAGACCAGCGACAACTTTTATACATAAACTATCAAACGAGACTTATATCGGCCTGTTCAACATGAAAACATTTTCTGCAAGTTTGAATTCCTGAGATTCCACCAAATAAACTACCTGATTAGGAAATATCATTCCGTAATCTGGTCACAGCTGAAATTTAACTCCAGAATACTGTGTAGTATTGAGCCTTATAACGGAGAAGGCAAGACTGCTAAAAATAACTGTATGCCTATAACTACTCACAGAATGGTTACAGTCTGAAAAGATCGGAATGCAAAAGCATGGTCAGAGCTATGAAAACTCTTATGCAACATGCTTAATGAACTAACTGAACGACGGTCCCAGAGATCAATGTCCAGATCAGAAATAAGAAATTTATTAGACCAACTTAAGATGAGAATATTCATAACATCTAAAACGTTGATTGTGTCTCAAGCAGAACTTGATAATAGGGGTAAGATAATATATAACTAAAATGGAAGGTAAAAATGTTCTCCCAAAGGGTTCCCATTCTTCAGCTTGTCAGACATTCACTAGAGATGTCTACAAGTTTTCCTTTAAACATATATCCTGTTTTTGATTTCCCAAAGGAAAACAGTGTTATTGCTAAATGTTAAATACACAATTTCTATAACTTAGAATTTATATTTAATAAACAGCTTTAAAATGACTTTTGTTAAATTCAAAAATATTGAAGTTGGCAACATTCAGTCCTACAATAGAAATACAAAACTAGAACGTTATTCTTTTGTGTTGTTTCGACAGTTTACCATTCATTTAATTCTTAAATTAGATCTTATGAAAAAAAAATAGTTGTAACTAAGATAACATATATATATATATATATATATATATATATATATATATATATATATATATTGTCCTGTGTACTACTGTATTATCAATTTCGTACATGATACCAATCTCTCAGGATATGATTAATTCTATTCGTCCAAGGATTAATCGTATTTTTTCTTTCGTGTTCATATACAAAGATGCACCAAGTATACTTTTAAACAGTCTTGTTCAGGTTGGATAGATATATCTCTCTCTCTCTCTCTCTCTCTCTCTCTCTCTCTCTCTCTCTCTCTCTCTCTCTCTCTCTCTCTCTCTCTCTCACACACACACACACACACAAACAGAATTCTTTTCTTATTTCATTGCTTGTTTGAGGTCCAGAAAAAAAACATATAGCCCATTGTAAGACTTGTCTACTTTTGCAATAAAATCTTATACAGATGCACTAGACTCTCTGTCTCTCTCTCTCTCTCTCTCCTCTCTCTCTCTCTCTCTCTCTCTCTCTCTCTCTCTCTCGAGAGAGAGAGAGAGAGAGAGAGAGAGAGAGAGAGAGAGAGAACACGATCTCAATGTAAATACACAAAACAAACACTAAAGTTAATCTAGCGTATAAAAACAGTCGTTAAGGAACAATATATTTACTCGGCTGCGAGAGCTTCCGAATTCTTGGCACTAAGGAACGATGTGGCACTTGGTGGCACCAGCATGTCTCTCTTCCTCAGTGGCAAGCATGAGAAATATTCTCTCTCCCGGTTCATCTCATTCCGTTAAATGCCGCGCACTCTATTGGCCTTGGGGTTAATGTGGATGAGAACTGGGAAGGAAATGCACTTTTCAAAAAAATTTAGGTAATGCACTTTTCAAAAGTTTTAGGTAATGCACTTTTCAAAAATTTTAGGTAGTACACTTTTCAAAAGTTTTAGGTAATGCACTTATAAAACGTTTTAGGTAATGCACTTATCAAAAGTTTTAGGTAGAGATGTGCATGATAATAAATATCCAGAAATTAAGATTCTCGATTTATTAGTTCATGTTGATGGGAACTATGATAGGAATGTTAAATTATAAAGATTTAGGTAATAAAATAGTGCAATATTCTGCACTTAATATTTTAGTTTATACAAAGCTAAGTCCTTCAAAAAGAAGGCAACCGTGTTACCCCATACGAATGGGAAAAAGGCACGCTAATAGACGATGATGATGATGATGACATAAAAAGGTTATTGTTTAAGATGTTCACCTCAACGATTTAAGTACGTTATTATTATTATTATTATTATTATTATTATTATTATTATTATTATTATTATTATTATTATTACTTGCTAAGCTACTAGCTACAACCCTAGTTGGAAAAGCAGGATGTTATAAGCTCAAGGGCCCCAACAGGAAAAATAGCCCTGTGAGGAAAGGAAAGAAAAATAAACTACAAGAGAAAGTTAGGAACATAAATAACGTTAAAATGAATCTTTCATAGGTAAACTAAAAAAAATTTCAAAATAACAAGAGGAAGAGAAACAAGATCGAATAGTGTGCCCGAGTGTATTCTCGAGCAGACATCTCTAACCCAAGAAAGTGGAAATCATTTGAATACAATAATAATAATAATAATAATAATAATAATAATAATAATAATAATAATAATAATAATAATAATAACAATAATAATAATAATAATAATAATAATATTAATAATAATAAAAAGGGATGCAAATTTGGAAATATGAAGATCAAAGAAAAATTACAAGCTGACTTGGTGAAAAAAATACAGATATAAAGGCGCCAAATATAAATCACAGATAAATACAACTAATAGAAAACATTGTGTGGAAGTAACACACGAAACTGTCTACTTGTTCTTCCTGGATAGCCCCTTATTTATAAGAGAGCACATGACCAACGTATAGTTATAAGTCTTGCCTGAATAATCATCGTGGGAGAATCCATAGAGGTATCTCTTAAGAACACGATGGGGAAAGGCAGTCGAATGAATGGACAGCGAGAAATTCGTATTCTGTCTGTCTGTCTGTCTGTCTCTCTCTCTCTCTCTCTCTCTCTCTCTCTCTCTCTCTCTCTCTCTCTCTCTCTCTCTCTCTCTGCCTGAATAATCATCCTGGGAGAATGCATTGAGTTATCTCTTAAGACCACGATGGAAAAAGGCAGTCGAATGAATGGACAGCGAGAATTTCATACTCTCTCTCTCTCTCTCTCTCTCTCTCTCTCTCTCTCTCTCTCTCTCTCTCTCTCTCTCTCTCTCTCTCTCTCTCTCTCTTTCTTTTAGCGTGTGGTGGTAATTCCCATTGTAATCAATGAGATTGTTTCCAGATGTGGCTTTTAAGTTTTCAGTTGACAATAGGATGGTGTATAACTGTAGCTGTGTGGTTTGAGTTCCAATTGGGGACACTGTAATCACCTATAAAGTGTTGTCCATTTAACTACAAAACTGGTCTTTCCGGTCTTCCCGGTCTTCCCGTGTTGGTCTTTCTTTTACCAAGTCCCAAAAAAGAATTTGTCCCTGTCCCGTTTCTTCCCATTGCTCGATAGAGACCGAGTTATTATTGATGCAATCTTGCTAGATCGAAGTTTAATACCACTAATATGTTCTGGATATTTTTCCTCTCTGCTATTCATTTGTAATTGTCGGAATCGTGTACATAGGTTTTGCTTAGTGCATGTTTAGACATGGTTGCGTAATATATCACACATATAGATCTCCAGCATGTGTGTGTGATATATTACACAGCCATGTCTAACTAAACAAGCACTAAGAAAAACCCATGTACACTATTCCAACAATTTTTCTTATTACTGGGATGTTCATTTTCTTCGTTAAATTATTTTTTTTTCTATTCTTGGATATAAACGAATCTCACTTCTGAGCACTCTATAGTCACTTGACTTTAATTTTTTCAACACTGTTTCATTATTAACTAAATCAACTTTTTCACTGGAATAAAATCTATTTCGGTTTTCTTTTCTAGAATTGGGCTTCTCCATGTCCATTTTCTTTGATTATTCATATAAAATTTTTTTATGATTATTAGATTTTTTTTTATTAAAATTTACCAGCATATCTCCCATGTTGTTACTTGTGGCAACTCGATTTTAGGATATCTCCAGATCATCATACAAAGTTTCTTTCTTCCTTTGTATTGGATATTGTTGGTGACACGTTTGAAATATCTTCATTTGATACCTTTTTTTTCAATTTGATAATCAATCCTGGAATTCTATTACTGATACTACATAATTCCTTTGTTACTTACACGATTTCTATTAATATGAAAACACTAGACAGGGTCCTGACATGTCCGTTGTGAGGTTCAGTTTCCGAAAGTGGCCTATTTATTACACAAACACACACACACAGGTTCAGGTTCAGGTTGAGGCTTTGCCTTTGCAACGGCGCCTCTGTGTCTTTTAGTTTTGTGTGTTCCTTATTTTCACTAGTTTTCTCTTTTCATCCACATTTGTTGTAGTACACTTTTCTTATTTTCAATATTTTCTTCACAAAAAAGGAATTTTCCAACTGTCTTCTTCGTATGGTTGTTGGAGCTCAATTGCTTTTATTCTTATATCACTAAACTGTGGACAATATAATATAAAGTGGTTAGCATTTTCTTCTACATCACAGAATACACAGTTTATATTTCCATCTTGGTGTCTGTTTCTTATATTCAAGCCCAATGAGTTTGTCCTTGCTTTGAATAATACAATTGACGAAAATGTGTTGTCATACACTTCCTCCTCCTTTATTTCTCTTTTCCAGTTTTTATACAAAATTAGACTCTCCTTACACTCCATTTCACTCTTCCATTTGCTTGTGTCCCATTCTCTTGTTCTCTTCTTTATGTCCTCTTTCGTACATCTCTTGACTTCTCTCATCGCCATCCCACATTCTTCAGCATACTTCTTCACATGCATCCACCACTTCCTCTCTTTTTCTTCCATATCATTGACTATTGCTGTTAGTAGGTCCTTTTCTCCCTTAAAAATGCTATTAAGGTACCTCAGCTTACCATCCATTACCCTTGTTTTCATAGCAGATGCTCCTACATCCCCTCTCAAGGCTACAATTGCTGTATTCTTTACACCCCCTAACATCCTTCTATACACTCCATTCTCTATTCTCTGCAACTTTTCTATTTCTGTTTCCGTTAAGTTAATCACATTTGTTCCATATAATATAAAAGGTAGTGCTACACTTTTCAAGTATGTTTTCCCTATCAGTTCTTATTACAACTTTTTTCTATGATCGAATATGTAAGATTAGCTAGCTTTTGCGCCTTAACTATCATTTCACTTTTCTGTGTTTTGAACATATTCCTACTATCATCTACCTTGATACCTAGGTATTTAATATTGCTTACTACTCTTATTCCCTCTATATTATCTGGTTTCTCCTTCATATTATATATAAGTACGCTACTTTTGTCTCTATTTATGTCTAAACCACACTTCTTTCCTATATCTATCACTTTCCTTATGTTTAATTTAGCATCCTCTATATTCTCAGCAAGCACTAGGACATCATCAGCAAAAAATAATACTACTAGCTTTATAATATCATTTTTAAAACCATTACCTTCCTTTTCTACTTGTTTTATAATCTGATAAGTAATTAATTTGAATAATGTTGTAGAGGCAGTACAGCCTTGCTTTATTCCACTACTTGCGCTCAATTTTTGTTCTACTCTTTCCCCTATGTCTAACGTAGTCGAGTCTCCCACATATACTTCAGCTATAGAGTTAATTATACTAGTATTTACTTTATATTGCTTTAATGTTTCTATCAGTGCTTCCCTTTTTATGGAATCGAAAGCTTTTTTGAAATCTAAAGAGGCCACTATGAGTTTTTTCTTATTTTTGAAAGTTTCTTCGACCATGTATTGTAAGATGAATATATTATCCTCAATCCTTCCTCCTTCCGTAAATCCCGCTTGACTATCCTCTATGGCATTATTACTTTATAGATGCCCTTCTATTTCATCATTGATAAAAGCCATGTATATTTTATATGATACGTTTGTGAGTGCTATAGGTCTCAATTCCTTTGCTGTTGGCTTGTTTTTCTTTTTTAACATTTTTGTTCAGGATTCTTTCTAGCTTTTGGGTTTTTCTTTGCTGGCTAGTTCCTCTTTATAGCAGTTCACTAGCGTATTCTTGCATATATCACTCATCATCATTGCTTTGTAGTAGTCTGGCTTTAGTCCATCTGGCCCAGCTGCTTTACCTTTCTTTAGACGTTTTAAGCATTTTTCTAATTTACCTTTACTCATTTCAGCGGCGGGCATGGGTTTAATTATTCCTTCGACATTAAGTACAGCATCGTAATGCTCCCTTAGATGTTCAGGTATACTATATTCATTTACAATTATAATGTCGTTTTCTCTTCTCAAATTATCCAGGTTTTCAATCTCCTTCTCCTCATTCCAGATCTCAGTTATTCTATTTTCATGTGTGTTGTAGACTGTTTTCCAAAATTTTACTAATTCTTCTTTAGCCTCTTCATCTGATAGTTTATTTCCTCTATCTCCATTTAATTGTATTGCCTCGCTTTTTATTTCTTTGCTATTTCTAAATTTGTTTATGTTTTCCCATAGTTTATTGTTTTCATCATCTCTTATCTCCCTGGTCTTCTTTTTCTCATATAACGTTATGCTCTCTTTCACCAGTATTTGTACTTCTTTCTTCTTATGATTGTATTTTTCTTCTAATTCTCTTTTTATCCTAATATCTTTTTCATTTCTCTTTTTTCTATTAAGTTCCTTTCCTTCCTTAATCTTCCTTCTTATTTCCTCGGTTACCCAAGGTTGTTCTTTGGCCTTCCCTTCATTTGTTACCCTTCTCCTATATGTTTTAGCCAA
>NC_090757.1:3451749-3464203 GCF_036898095.1 Palaemon carinicauda
GTAGCCATTGCCATGTCTTACAATGGCGGCTACACTCTGGCTCAGTTTATGCGTAAATACGCAGACGATGTGCACAGGATTTTTGGTGTGCTGGCTAAGGTGGCTGACATTCTTGGGGACATCCATAGGATAGGCCTTGGTCATAATGATTTGCATGCTGGCAATGTGATGATCGAAGAGAGTGTGTGCCCGCAAGACCTGGTGGCCACTATAATTGATTATGGCTTTTGCTTGCCCTTCGGAACGAGATTGTTTCCACGACCGATTAAGGATTTCGAGTCATATCATTATGACCCAGTTCTGAGTAAGGATTGCCGACGAACGAGCCCAGAGACGGACATCTTCTCGTTTGGCAAGCTCATGGAGAAGATACCTGGATACGGACAAAACCAGGTTCTCAAGAACCTGGTCAGCAGGAGCTTGTCTAGGGACGTAAAGCGGCGGCCATCTCTGGAGGAATTGAGCAGGACCCTGAGGATGTTAGAAAATGGACAGAAGGTGGGTAAGACCAGTAACAGGTTTGTTCAGTTTGTTTGTAATCTTTGGTATAAGGTAGTGGACTGTTACTACGGTCTGTAGGGGGAATATTTAGTTGGGGTTTAATTTCAAGTAGCAATTTTATTTGTGAGGAATTTTCTTAGCTTATTAATTTCCTGTGAAATTAATAATCTAGGAATAACACTTTTTCCCTCCCAATACTGGCTCCCTTGTCGTGGGGGGAGGGCTTACGAGTCAGCAACCACTGGCTCAACCAAATGCCAGTACTTCTTTTTTTGTCATGACTACTTTTTTCCGATTGCCTTTATCTTAAGCTCTCTTGTGCTTTGCTGTCCTGTGTGGTGCATTCATTTTCTATTTTGTGTGTGTTTGTTTGTGTGTGTGTGTGTGTGTGTTCTCTGCTGAATCTGTTTGTCTTTTGCTTCCGTTCAAGAATACATCTGTTTTATTCTTCTGAATTTAATTTCAATTTTTACTCTATCTTTTTTCCAAGTTCATATCTTTTATCAGCAGCTATTCAATTGAGCCTCTTTTTTTAGTTATATTTTTCACCTTAATAATAATCTAAATCATTATATTATCCTGACTACAGCAAGTTTTCCCTACTTGTGTATTATTTCAAGATCATCCTTAGGCTTTCTCAATTTCCCTTATTGTTTCCCTTTGGTACGTCTGTTACAGCTGCGTTCAAAATAGTTCTCTATATTTTTTAATCTTATTTGTAGATATTGTTTCGTTTTTTTTTTTTTTTTACCAAACTTTTCTCGCTTTTGAGTTTCTTTCAATACGATTGCTGGTTGCGAAACAGTTAAGGTGAAATGCCGTCCTCGCCCGGATGATAGAGTTGGTGGAGATGGGGTGGGGGGGGGGCGGAGGGGGGGGGGGGGGGGGCGAAGGGGAGGGGGAAGGGTAGGGGGTTAGGGATAGGGTGAAGAAGAATTTTATCCCTGTCCCGTTTCTTACCATTGCTCGATAGAGACCGAATTATTATTGATGCAATCTCGCTATATTGAAGTTTAAAACCACTAATATGTTCTGGATATTTTTCCTCTGCAATTCATTTGTAATTGTCGGAATCGTGTACATAGGTTTTGCTTAGTGCATGTTTAGACATGGTTGCGTAATATATCACACATATAGATCTCCAGCATATGTGTGTGTGATATAATACACAGCCATGACTAACTAAACATGCACTTAGAAAAACCCATGTACACTATTCCAACAATTTTTCTCTTATTACAGGAATGTTTTTCTTCGTTAAATTGTTTTTTTTTTTTCTTTTCCTATTCTTAGATATAAACGCATCTCACTTCTGAGCACTCTATAGTCACTTGACTTTAAATTTTTCAACACTGTTTCATCATTAACTATATCAACTTTTTCACTGGGAATAAAATCAAATCTATTTCGGTTTTCTTTTTTCTTTTCTAGAATGGGGCTTCTCCCTGTCCGTTTTCTTTGATTATTCATGTGAAAAAAATTTAATGATTATTAGATTTTTTATTAAAATTTACAAGCATATCTCACATGGTGTTACTTGTGGCAACTCTGAATTTGCCTACAGCTGATTTCCCTCTCATTTATTGGCCTACTTTACATGAAAATCACCGTAAACAAATGCAAATAGAATCTTTCTATTTTAAGATATATCCAGATCATCATACAAAGTTTCTTTCTTCCTTTGTATTGGATATTGTTGGTGATACGTTTGAAATATCTTCATTTGATACCTTTTATTTAATTCGATAATCAATCCCGGAATTCTATTACTGATACTACATAATTCCTTTGTTACTTAAACGATTTCTATTAATATGAAAACCCTAGACAGGGTCCTGAAATTGTCCGTTGTGAGGTTCAGTTTCCAAAGGTGGCCTATTTATTACACAAACACACACACACACATATAAATATATATATATATATATATGTGTGTGTGTGTGTGTGTCTGTGTCTGTGTGTATATAAATATATATGTATATATAAATATATACATATGTGTTTTTGTGTGTACATGCATATGAATGTATATATATATATATATATATATATATATATATATATGTGTGTGTGTGTGTGTGTGTGTGTGTGTGTGTTTGTGTATGCGTGTGTGTTTTTGTCAGCTATAGGAAGCTGACAGTGTTTCAAAAATGCATTATATATAATCAATTGTAAAGTTTTAGCAAAAACGTAATATGTGTCACATGTATATAGAGTCCCACAAGATTGTGCAAAACGAATTCAGGGGAGTTTCTTTAGATACCTATGGAATGGAAGCTGTGAACCAATTGCAAGAAATACCGTATTCTTACCAAGGGTAGAAGGAGGGCTAGGAATGATGGATATTCTGCATAAATCGAAAGCAACTATGTTCAGAACTTTCTTATGATTAAGTGTTATGGTTTTGAAATTATGTATTTCCATTGTAAAATAAAAGTTTTTCTTTTAATGGAAGCTGAAAAAATTATAGAGATTTTACTATTTTTATAACATATTATAGTGAGATGATTGATGCTTCAAGGAAAGTATTTCCTCTAAAGAATTATCCTAAGGTATCTGTTGAAGAAATATACTGTTTACTTATGAACTGTAAAGACTATTAACAAAATATAGATTTATTGTACCCACTATTTAATTGGACACAGATTTGGAAGTATGTAAGAAATAAGTATATTGATAAGAAGAGCAGAGATACAGTTTATCAATATCCTCATGAAATACTGAATACCAAAGATAGGCTGCATAATTATGATGAAAATCTCGAATGAAGATAAATGTCTCTTTTGTGGTTATATTGAAGATAATAATATATATCATCATCTCCTCCTACTCCTATTGACGCAAAGGGCCTCGGTTAGAGTTCGCCAGTCGTCTCTATCTTGAGCTTATAATTCAATACTTATCCACTCATCATCTCCCACTTCACGATTCATAGTCCTCAGCCATGTAGGCCTGGGTCTTTCAACTCTTCTAGTGCCTTGTGGAGCCCATTTAACTGTTTGGTGAACTAATTGTTTTTAAGGAGTGCGAAGAGCTTGCCCAAACCATCTCCATCTACTTCCCAACATGATCTCATGCAGATATGGCACTTGAGTAATCTCTCTCATAGTTTAAGTTCTAATCTTCTCCTGCTATTTAACTCCCAGTATTGTGCTGAAGGTTTTGTTTTCAAATCTACTGAATCTACCGCTCCTCTCTCTCTCTCTCTCTCTCTCTCTCTCTCTCTCTCTCTCTCTCTCTCTCTCTCTCTCTCTCTCTCAATTGCAAAGTTAGTAGGAAATTATCATATTCATAATGCATAGTTATTGCCAATTTCGAGGGAAAAGGGCCAGCAAATATTTCAAGAAATAGAGGGTCAACGTTATCCTAGATTTGGCTCCAAAGAAACCATTTACCAACTCCATCTTCAAGAAACCAATATTGATTCTCGCTCCTTCCTGACGACCTGCAGGAAACATTCTGGATTACATTGATTTTCCTATCTTTTAAGATTCCCAGGATACTGAAAGTCTTCGAGTCGCCCTCATTGCTCTAATGAGGAAGACTCGAAGACTTTCAGTATCCTGGGAATCTCAAAAGATAGGAAAATCAATGTAATCCAGAATGTTTCCTGCAGGTCGTCAGGAAGGAGCGAGAATCAATATTGGTTTCTTGAAGATGGAGTTGGTAAATGGTTGTTGGTGAAGACTTTTAGTTCCGAGAGATTTTTGAAAAATTGCAAGGAAATTTAAAAAAAATGAAAAATCGGAGAAATATCCCAACCTAGGGTATATAAAGATAGGGATTTGGTTGGCACGTTCATTGAGAACTGCAGGTAAGTCTTAGAAGGTCCTTTGTGCATAAGGTAAGTTTGGCGGACCTAGTTCTCAATCAGAAGCAACGATGCCTAACACTCTGAAGAGGAAAGCTCAGGATGGTGAGGAAAGAAGAGGGAACTCCCCGAAGAAGAAACGACATGGGGACGAGAAGAAAGGAGGAGAAAGAATGGCTAAAGCTGGTACGAAGAGAAAAAGGATGGATGAACAGTCAGGGATGTCCCCAAAGAAGGTGAAGCTGGAACCCGCAAGTGACCCCCACAGAAGGCTGAAGCGCAGTGATATCAGGACAGGAAGACTCCTTGGAGAAGGATCCTACGGAAGGGCCTTCAGATGCAGGATCAGGTTCAAGACAGTTTGGATAGATGGTGTGCTGAAGGTCTTGAAGGATAATAGACCGGCACAAAGAGCAGCTTTCTTCAGAGAAGCGGAATGTTTAGAGAAGCTTGCTGGAATTGAAGGAGTTCCTGTTTTGTATGGACGGCGGGACACGAAGACTGATGTAGCCATTGCCATGTCTTACAATGGCGGCTACACTCTGGCTCAGTTTATGCGTAAATACGCAGAGGATGTGCACAGGATTTTTGGTGTGCTGGCTAAGGTGGCTGACATTCTTGGGGACATCCATAGGATAGGCCTTGGTCATAATGATTTGCATGCTGGCAATGTGATGATCGAAGAGAGTGTGTGCCCGCAAGACCTGGTGGCCACTATAATTGATTATGGCTTTTGCTTGCCCTTCGGAACGAGATTGTTTCCACGACCGATTAAGGATTTCGAGTCATATCATTATGACCCAGTTCTGAGTAAGGATTGCCGACGAACAAGCCCAGAGACGGACATCTTCTCGTTTGGCAAGCTGATGGAGAAGATACCTGGATACGGACAAAACCAGGTTCTGAAGAACCTGGTCAGCAGGAGCTTGTCTAGGGACGTAAAGCGGCGGCCATCTCTGCAGGAATTGAGCAGGACCCTGAGGATGTTAGAAAATGGACAGAAGGTGGGTAAGACCAGTAACAGGTTTGTTCAGTTTGTTTGTAATCTTTGGTATAAGGTAGTGGACTGTTACTACGGTCTGTAGGGGGAATATTTAGTTTGGGTTTAATTTCAAGTAGCAATTTTATTTGTGAGGAATTTTCTTAGCTTATTAATTTCCTGTGAAATTAATAATCTAGGAATAACACTTTTTCCCTCCCAATACTGGCTCCCTTGTCGTGGGGGGAGGGCTTACGAGTCAGCAACCACTGGCTCAACCAAATGCCAGTACTTCTTTTTTTGTCATGACTACTTTTTTCCGATTGCCTTTATCATAAGCTCTCTTGTGCTTTGCTGTCCTGTGTGGAGCATTCATTTTCTATTTTGTGTGTGTTTGTTTGTGTGTGTGTGTGTGTGTGTTCTCTGCTGAATCTGTTTGTCTTTTGCTTCCGTTCAAGAATACTTCTGTTTTATTCTTCTGAATTTAATTTCAATTTTTACTCTATCTTTTTTCCAAGTTAATATCTTTTATCAGCAGCTATTCAATTGAGCCTCTTTTTTTAGTTATATTTTTCACCTTAATAATAATCTAAATCATTATATTATCCTGACTACAGCAAGTTTTCCCTACTTGTGTATTATTTCAAGATCATCCTTAGGCTTTCTCAATTTCCCTTATTGTTTCCCTTTGGTACGTCTGTTACAGCTGCGTTCAAAATAGTTCTCTATATTTTTTAATCTTATTTGTAGATATTGTTTCGTTTTTTTATTTTTTTACCAAACTTTTCTCGCTTTTGAGTTTCTTTCAATACGATTGCTGGTTGCGAAACAGTTAAGGTGAAATGCCGTCCTCGCCCGGATGATAGAGTTTAGGGAGATGGGAGAAAGGAGGGGGGGAAGGGGAGGGGGAAGGGTAGGGGGTTAGGGATAGGGTGAAGAAGAATTTTATCCCTGTCCCGTTTCTTCCCATTGCTCGATAGAGACCGAGTTATTATTGATGCAATCTCGCTAGATCGAAGTTTAATACCACTAATATGTTCTGGATATTTTTCCTCTCTGCTATTCATTTGTAATTGTCGGAATCGTGTACATAGGTTTTGCTTAGTGCATGTTTAGACATGGTTGCGTAATATATCACACATATAGATCTCCAGCATGTGTGTGTGTGTGTGTGATATATTACACAGCCATGACTAACTAAACATGCACTTAGAAAAACCCATGTACACAATTCCAACAATTTTTCTCTTATTACAGGAATGTTTATTTTCTTCGTTAAATTTTTTTTTTCTTTTCCTATTCTTAGATATAAACGCATCTCACTTCTGAGCACTCTATAGTCACTTCACTTTAAATTTTTCAACACTGTTTCATCATTAACTATATCAACTTTTTCACTGGGAATAAAATCAAATCTATTTCGGTTTTCTTTTTTCTTTTCTAGAATGGGGCTTCTCCCTGTCCGTTTTCTTTGATTATTCATGTAAAAAAAATTTAATGATTATTAGATTTTTTATTAAAATTTACAAGCATATCTCACATGGTGTTACTTGTGGCAACTCTGAATTTGCCTACAGCTGATTTCCCTCTCATTTATTGGCCTACTTTACATGAAAATCACCGTAAACAAATGCAAATAGAATCTTTCTATTTTAAGATATATCCAGATCATCATACAAAGTTTCTTTCTTCCTTTGTATTGGATATTGTTGGTGATACGTTTGAAATAGCTTCATTTGATACCTTTTTTTCAATTCGATAATCAATCCCGGAATTCTATTACTGATACTACATAATTCCTTTGTTACTTAAACGATTTCTATTAATATGAAAACCCTAGACAGGGTCCTGACATTGTCCGTTGTGAGGTTCAGTTTCCAAAGGTGGCCTATTTATTACACAAACACACACACACATATAAATATATATATATATATATATATATATATATATATATATATATATATATATATATATATATATATATATGTGTGTGTGTGTGTGTGTCTGTGTCTGTGTGTATATAAATATATATGTATATATAAATATATACATATGTGTTTTTGTGTGTACATGCATATGAATGTATATATATATATATATATATATATATATATATATATATATATATATATATATATATATGTGTGTGTGTGTGTGTGTGTGTTTGTGTATGCGTGCGTGTTTTTGTCAGCTATAGGAAGCTGACAGTGTTTCAAAAATGCATTATATATAATCAATTGTAAAGTTTTAGCAAAAACGTAATATGTGTCACATGTATATAGAGTCCCACAAGATTGTGCAAAACGAATTCAGGGGAGTTTCTTTAGATACCTATGGAATGGAAGCTGTGAACCAATTGAAAGAAATACCGTATTCTTACCAAGGGTAGAAGGAGGGCTAGGAATGATGGATATTCTGCATAAATCGAAAGCAACTATGTTCAGAACTTTCTTATGATTAAGTGTTATGGTTTTGAAATTATGTATTTCTATTGTAAAATAAAAGTTTTTCTTTTAATGGAAGCTGAAAAAATATAGAGATTTTACTATTTTTATAACATATTATAGTGAGATGATTGATGCTTCAAGGAGAGTATTTCCTCTAAAGAATTATCCTAAGGTATCTGTTGAAGAAATATACTGTTTACTTATGAACTGTAAAGACTATTAACAAAATATAGAGTTATTGTACCCACTATTTAATTGGACACAGATTTGGAAGTATGTAAGAAATAAGTATATTGATAAGAAGAGCAGAGATACAGTTTATCAATATCCTCATGAAATACTTAATACCAAAGATAGGCTGCATAATTATGATGAAAATCTCGAATGAAGATACTGTAAATGTCTCTTTTGTGGTTATATTGAAGATAATATATATCATCATCTCCTCCTACTCCTATTGACGCAAAGGGCCTCGGTTAGAGTTCGCCAGTCATCTCTATCTTGAGCTTATAATTCAATACTTATCCACTCATCATCTCCCACTTCACGATTCATAGTCCTCAGCCATGTAGGCCTGGGTCTTTCAACTCTTCTAGTGCCTTGTGGAGCCCATTTAACTGTTTGGTGAACTAATTGTTTTTAAGGAGTGCGAAGAGCTTGCCCAAACCATCTCCATCTACTTCCCAACATGATCTCATGCAGATATGGCACTTGAGTAATCTCTCTCATAGTTTAAGTTCTAATCTTGTCCTGCCATTTAACTCACAGTATTGTGCTGAGGGTTTTGTTTTCAAATCTACTGAATCTACCGCTCCTCTCTCTCTCTCTCTCTCTCTCTCTCTCTCTCTCTCTCTCTCTCTCTCTCTCTCTCTCTCTCTCTCTCTCTCTCTCAATTGCAAAGTTAGCAGGAAATTATCATATTCGTAATGCATAGTTATTGCCAATTTCGAGGGAAAAGGGCCAGAAAATATTTCAAGAAATACAGGGTCAACGTTATCCTAGATTTGGCTCCAGAGAAACCATTTATCAATTCCATCTACGAGAAACCAATATTGACTCTCGCTCATTCCTGACGACCTGCAGGAAACATTCTGGATTACATTGATTTTCCTATCTTTTAAGATTCCCAGGATACTGAAAGTCTTTGAGTCTCCCTCGTTGCTCTAATGAGGGAGACTCGAAGACTTTCAGTATCCTGGGAATCTTAAAAGATAGGAAAATCAATGTAATCCAGAATGTTTCCTGCAGGTCGTCAGAAGGAGCGAGAATCAATATTGGTTTCTTGAAGATGCAGTTGATAAATGGTTGTTGGTGAAGACTTTCGGTTCCGAGAGATTTTCACAGTCTTGAGAAGCGTGGGAATTTTGAAAAATTGCAAGGAAAATATCCCAACCTAGGGTATATAAAGATAGGGATTCGGTTGGCACGTTCATTGAGAACTGCAGGTAAGTCTTACAAGGTCCTTTGTGCATAAGGTAAGTTTGGCGGACCTAGTTCTCAATCAGAAGCAACGATGCCTAACACTCTGAAGAGGAAAGCTCAGGATGGTGAAGAAAGAAGAGGGAACTCCCCGAAGAAGAAACGACATGGGGACGAGAAGAAAGGAGGAGAAAGAATGGCTAAAGCTGGTACGAAGAGAAAAAGGATGGATGAACAGTCAGGGATGTCCCCAAAGAAGGTGAAGCTGGAACCCGCAAGTGACCCCCACAGAAGGCTGAAGCGCAGTGATATCAGGACAGGAAGACTCCTTGGAGAAGGATCCTACGGAAGGGCCTTCAGATGCAGGATCAGGTTCAAGACAGTTTGGATAGATGGTGTGCTGAAGGTCTTGAAGGATAATAGACCGGCACAAAGAGCAGCTTTCTTCAGAGAAGCGGAATGTTTAGAGAAGCTTGCTGGAATTGAAGGAGTTCCTGTTTTGTATGGACGGCGGGACACGAAGACTGATGTAGCCATTGCCATGTCTTACAATGGCGGCTACACTCTGGCTCAGTTTATGCGTAAATACGCACAGGATGTGCACAGGATTTTTGGTGTGCTGGCTAAGGTGGCTGACATTCTTGGGGACATCCATAGGATAGGCCTTGGTCATAATGATTTGCATGCTGGCAATGTGATGATCGAAGAGAGTGTGTGCCCGCAAGACCTGGTGGCCACTATAATTGATTATGGCTTTTGCTTGCCCTTCGGAACGAGATTGTTTCCACGACCGATTAAGGATTTCGAGTCATATCATTATGACCCAGTTCTGAGTAAGGATTGCCGACGAACAAGCCCAGAGACGGACATCTTCTCGTTTGGCAAGCTGATGGAGAAGATACCTGGATACGGACAAAACCAGGTTCTGAAGAACCTGGTCAGCAGGAGCTTGTCTAGGGACGTAAAGCGGCGGCCATCTCTGCAGGAATTGAGCAGGACCCTGAGGATGTTAGAAAATGGACAGAAGGTGGTAAGACCAGTAACAGGTTTGTTCAGTTTGTTTGTAATCTTTGGTATAAGGTAGTGGACTGTTACTACGGTCTGTAGGGGGAATATTTAGTTTGGGTTTAATTTCAAGTAGCAATTTTATTTGTGAGGAATTTTCTTAGCTTATTAATTTCCTGTGAAATTAATAATCTAGGAATAACACTTTTGAAAGGGGAGAAGTCTGACTTCTCCGGGGGTTTTTCCCTCCCAATACTGGCTCCCTTGTCGTGGGGGGAGGGCTTACGAGTCAGCAACCACTGGCTCAACCAAATGCCAGTACTTCCTTTTTTTTTCATGACTACTTTTTTTCTGATTGCCTTTATCATAAGCTTTCTTGTGCTTTGCTGTCCTGTGTGGTGCATTCATTTTCTAGTTAATATCTTACTTTGCCTTTACATTGACATTATCATCATTACAAGCTAAGCTACAATCCTGATTAGAAAAGCATGATGCTATAAGCCCTGGGGTCTAACAGATTAGGATAGCCTAGTGATTAAGGGAAATAAGCAAATAAATAAACTAAAGAGAAGTAATGAATGAACAATATAAAATATCTTATCAACAGCAACTTTTATACATAAACTATGAAACGAGACATATCAGGCCGTTCTTAAACGAGGCCTTTAAATAGTTAAAGACATTCACTGTAATTCAATTTAAACGTTGTGTGAAGAAATATAGAACTACGTGAGTTTACCTTACGTTTTCCTAAAATACGTTTTCTATAAAAAATTCTTGGCTTAGTTTCTTTGCTGCTGGAGTTTCATGGATAACTTAATCTAAGTGAAGACGTCTGCCTTCCCAATGAGGCGAATTAGCTTTTATCTGCATGTTGATCAGTATATTAATTTCTTACCCTGATGATTAAATTAGAATACAAATACAAATTCATGACATGGTTAGGTCATCTTGTACCTTCATGCAATAAATAATATATAAAATGAAAGGCAAATTAAATTCGCTAAAGTTATTCACACTTTCCATAGTTGATATTTTACTTTGCTTTATATTATTGTTATCATTATTACTAGCTAAGATATAACCCTGATTAGAAAAGCATGATGCTATAAGCCCAGGGCTCCAACATATCAAAATGGCAAAGTAAGGAAAGGAAATAAGTAATTAAAAACTATGATAAGTAATTAATAAATAACATAAAATATCTCAAGACCAGCGACAACTTTTATACATAAACTAGCAAACGAGACTTATATCGGCCTGTTCAACATGAAAACATTTTCTGCAAGTTGAATTCCTGAAATTCCACCCAAAGTAAACTACCTGATTAGGAAATGTCATTCCGTAATCTGGTCACAGCTGAAATTTAACTCCCAGAATACTGTGTAGTATTGAGCCTTATAACGGAGAAGGCAAGACTGCTAAAAGTAACTGTATGCCTATAACTACTCACAGAATGGTACAGTCTGAAAAGATCGGAATGCAAAAGCATGGTCAGAGCTATGAAAAATCTTATGCAACATGCTTAGTGAACTAACTGAACGACGGTCCCCAGAGATCAATATCCAGATCAGAAATAAGAAATTTATTAGACCAACTTGAGATGAGAATATTCATAACATCTAAAACGGAGATTGTGTCTCAAGCAGAACTTGATAATAGTGCTAAGAGAATATACAACTAAAATGGAAGGTAAAAATGATCTCCCAAAGGTTTCCCATTCTTCAGCTTGTCAGACATTTCACTAGAGATGGTCTACAAGTTTTCCTTTAAACATATATCCTGTTTTTTATTTCCCAAAGGAAAACAGTGTTATTGCTAAATGTTAAATACACAATTTCTATAACTTAGAATTTATATTTCTAAACAGCTTTAAAATGACCTTTGTTAAAATTCAAAAATATTGAAGTTGGCAACATTCAGTCCTACAAATAGAAATACGAAACTAGAACGTTATTCTTTTCTGTGTTGTTTCGACAGTTTACCATTCATTTAATTCTTAGATTATATCTTATGAAAAAAAACCAGTTGTAACTAACATATATATATATATATATATATATATTATATATAGTATGTATATATATATAATATAATATATATATATACATATATATATATATTATATATATAATAGTATATATATATAGTATATATATATATATATATATATATATATATATATATATATATATATATATATATATATATATATATATATATATATATATATATATATATATATATATATATATATATATATATATATATATATATATATATATTATA